>NC_056727.1:210566138-210588638 GCF_019279795.1 Protopterus annectens | reverse complement strand
CAAATGAGCTTTCCTGAGACATCGTCACATGCTTTCTCAAAGTGCCCAGGTGAACTCTTTCTTAATCTCTAGCTTCTTCTCCTCAACTATCTGTCTCACAAGCTATTTTCATTCTTACAAGTGGTAGTAACATTGTACTCTCATTCAGGTCATTGTGCTACATCCTGATCTGAATCCAAGCTGCTCATCTCCCATCTTACTTTCTACTACTTTTCATATTCATTTATTAGTGAGCTTCTCCAGCCCTTTCATGCAGTGTGGCAGGAGTTTGATGCCACTGTGCTACCCGCAGTTATGAATGTCCACTTTGTTCTTGCACTCTGGGACTAATATGCTTATTCTCCTGTCATCTGGGATAGACCTTTCTCTCCTTACCACTACGAGTAACCTGAGGAGCCATTTCTTCCCTACCTTACCTAGCATCCTGATCATATCTGCCGTAACTACATCTGAACTTGCTGCCTTTCCTGCTTTCATTTTCCCTAGTGCTGTTCTTACTTTTTCAAGAATGGGTTCTTCGTCCTCTTTCACTGTAGGACTGCATGGGGCAGTACTGCTTCTGTGGGATTTTAATCATTCAGAAGCTGCTGGAAGTACTCCTTCCATTTGCCTTTGATGTGTTGTTGACTTGTGAGCAGATTGTTGCCTGCATCCCTTATAAGTGGTGTGTAATGACTATCTTCTTTATTTTACTGATAAAGTTTCTTTTTCCCATTGGCTGAATCACCTTCCAGAATCTTGTAGAGTTTCTGTGTCACTTTGTTTTTTTTTTTTTTTTTTTTGCCATTATAACTGCTCTGCTACTCAGACAACATTCCTTTTTTCTCCTGATCTGCCTTTTATCTCCCTCACTTTTTCTTTCTTTTGACAATTCCCTTGATTTCTTTATTCCACTACCTGCTTTCCTTATGTACCTTATTTCCACACCTGGTTTGGTCACATATTTCTTTTATAGCCTGCACACATGCTGTTCTTTGATAGTGCCATTCTTCTTTGACTTCACCTATTCCCTCTTCTTCTTGAGGTGCAAGGAACCCCGAACTCCTGTGATTTCATTTCAGTCAACCTCCAGGTCTTCATCCTCATCTCTGTTAACCTTACAGCCTTTGCAGAGTACTGCTTGGAAGCTGATTTTGGCCACCAGTGTGTAGGGTTACCAATGTTAGAATGAAAACTTGTGAGTCTGCAATGTACATCTGCAAGTATGAATGAGAGTACAATGTTACTACCACTTGTAAGAATGAAAATAGCTTGTGAATACACTGAACATTATTACAATGGCATAATATTTCTGAAAAAAATAAACTTGTAACAACAGTTGCAGCTTTTCTCCCCTGTCCTCCACAAATGGGCTGCATCTTACCTGGAAAACCCAGTAATTAAAAAAAAAAAAAAATATATATATATATATATATATATATATATATATATATATATATATATATATGCTTCCATTATAATAATAAAATAATAATTACTATTATTTTTTGTTAAAATGCCTCTTTTCACAAGGTAACCAAAGTGCATTGTCTGGTTTAGTGACACACTAAATTACTCATGAGGTAAATAGACATTGTGGGAATCAAACCAGACCAAATTGTTAGCTTTAATCCCTTGCAGTGTACTGCCAAACATGTCTACAGCCACTGTATAGATTCCCTGCAGAATAATTCTTGGAGGTGGTGGTAAAATAACTTGATCCAGGCACATGTAGCCCTAATATTTACTGGAAAACAGTTACAGTTGCCTGTTGCCATCACTATAGAAAATGTTCACATGATGTGGGTGTGTATTTTTCTTCTAATCTCTAGGAAGTAGCTGCTGCAGATAAAATTTTAGGCCTCTGCTGCTATCTTGTCTAACAGCAGAGGAAAGGTTAAAGATTTCCCGTCTACATGATATAGTGGCCTGTTTATAGCCAAGAAGATATATTTCCCAGCAGCTAAATTCAAGTTCAGTTAACACTCTCAAAGCCAAGCAGGCCAAGAGAGTGCTTTCTGTGAAGATGTTTTTAGCAGTGGCGGCTGGTGACTTCAAATCAAAAGGGGGCTGCAGAAGACAGCTGGATGGGTGGGGTCAATGGGAAGGGGTGCGGCCAACTAGAAAGGGGAGGAGCTATGCTCAAAACCACAAAAACTAACTTTAATTAAATATGCTGCCCTGGGTGCCAAACCATCATTATGAGAGTCCAATCAAGACAAAATGAAGTGCAGAAGAAAAAAAATATTTCAATGCATTGGCTGCATGACAGCTTACTTAATATCTAGATGGAAACAAAAAGGTTGTGAGGCATGAAAAAATAAATTAGTTTTTAAATATATTACTGGAATGTCAGTCAAAATCAAGTATAAGAAAAACAAGCAGCACTCAACTCAAACCACCTCTCCTTGCACTGCAGTTCTAATTATAATTTATATTCAGCTTTATAAAAGTACCAAGTAGCATGCTGAAAGTAGCAATCTCTGTGATACCCCCACTTGTAAAAATGTTTCTTATCCAAAAAAGACCTGCTGCCTGACAACAACTATCTACTTGTTTCATGGGGAAAACACGATCAAAGTAAAAAATGAAAAGCAAACAAGAAACAAGCTCAAGATACATTGCTTAAAGGATTGCTGTATAGGTAATGGACCACACATGATAGATGTGCATTCTGTTTGGTTTACAGGTAAAGCCTGCAAAGATGACTGCAAGTCTCCAACAAATGTAATGAGCTTCTTAAAATAATGTAATCCTGTCCTTTATTACAAATACTGTCATATGCATTTCAATACCCAAGGCATATACATTATCTAGTTATACAAGCATTCTCTGCATGGCAACAACAGAAAGGCTTTCAATGTTGGCAATTCTTTAACAGTATGCTTATTAAAGCTTGCTTGCATGTTGCGATCTCAGACAAGCTTACCTGATGGTCATTAAAGCATTGTACTTAAACACAGAGCAACAGGCACTTTCTGAGTAATAATAAGCATAAATCAACAGTACAAAAATATGACAGAAACCAGACCATTCTGAAAAATCAAGGACAGATGAAAAGCCACTGTAGTACTAGTATCTACCTTGGATGGGGGGAATACTCTGCACATTTACACTGCATAACTGCTCCTTGCCTTGCTTGGACACATCCAGAGTCAGTACATGGAGGAGTGGGGTGCAACAAGTATGTCACAATTTGAAATGTCTCTGGCTGACTGGGATGGCCCTGACACATTTGTCATACCTCTCAACCTCAGAGCAATAAATCTGGACAAAGCCATACATAGAAGTGGGACAAAGGCCCAAAAATAAGGACACTTTTTAAATATTGCTCTTAAAAACTTAGAAAGATAATAGAATAGTAGGTCTTGCATTAGTATGAATTTTCTGAAGGGTATGGAATCTGAAACGTCAATGTCTGTCATTATTTTCTAACTTCAGTCTTTAATGATTTGCCAAAAAAAACACAATTTTATGAAAAATGGACCAAAAATGTGATGCAAAAATATAAAATAGCCACACAATACAGCTGGGAACCTGTCAAAGAAGGGACACATTTTTAATATTAGTATTGCTAACTTGAGCAGCTGACAAAATAAAATAATCTACATGCATTTCTGAAATAAAAGTAATCTATAACTCTGATTATTACAGTTATTTCTTAATTGTAAACCCTCCACATTTTCTTCCAAAATTGCTATTTTGCGGAGGGATTATTTGGGGACGAGCAACATTTTGTGCAAAAATAGGGGACAGTTGAGAGGTTTGGTTATGCCTAATTCTATAAAGCAATTTATTTGCATGTACCTCTCAACCTGTTAATGCAATAAATCTGGACAAGGCCAAATATATTGGGGGAAAATATAAACAGTACTAAAAATTGCTCTTGTATAAACTGAGACAGTTGAAAGAGTAACAGGCTTACTTTAGCATGCATTTTTCTGAAGGTTATGAAGTCTGAAACTCAGTGTCTGTCATTATTTAATTACTTAATTCCTAAATAATTTGCCAGAAAACCACAAATTTTAAGAGGAACAAACGAAAAACAAGAAGCAAAAATCTCTTCAGTCTGTGAAAATCTGGACAGTTGGGAGGTATAGTTCAGCTGGAGCTGTCTGAGTTTGCTGTCCTTCCCCCTCACAAAATCATTGTCAAATGGAGCCTTCCTCCTGCAGCTATTCCAATGAACCATTACTTGGCTATTTCACCCCATTTACCATAAACACTAATGTGCATACTGCTTTACTTCTATGATGATTTGGATTTCATTTGAAAGATTTATTTTGCATTTTACAGCACAAACACTAAGACATCTGCCAAACAAAGCAATGCAGTCTCACAATGAAAACAGACTTAGCATTAAAACTTCTCTGCCCTTGAAACTCACATTCATTGAAACAGCATTGAAACCCACATTCAAAAAAAATACATTTTGCCAGTGACAGATAAAGATTAACTTTGGTCTGTTTTCAAATCATAGGCCCCTTGCACATAAAACATACATGTGCTCTTTGATACACCTTCCTGATTGTACTAAATTATATTTCTTGTACAATACAGTACAGTTGTTAGAGGGTGTTTTAAATTTATTGTTTTGAACATTTTTCCAGTAAACAATGAAACAAAATGCATGCACCAATAATGACAAAACTACCCAATTCAGAACATTTTTCCAGTAAACAATGAAACAAAATGCATGCACCAATAATGACAAAACTGCCCAGTTCAGAACATTTCCATCATAAAAGTCTACTCAAACATCTACAGTCCACCATTATCAGTAAATATGCACAATCTCTGAAGAAGATACACACCCTTACAATTTCATTAAAGAAATCTGTAACTAATGAAGAGGTTGCTGCTAGCAAACAACTTTATATTTCATTGTTTCATCTACAAAAAGCATGCCTGTTGCCCTTGAGGAATACATTGTCTATGCTGCATTAAAAAATGATAAGCTAGTAATATTGCAATAGGGAATGGATGGCAAACTGATAACATGTTCATAGTTACTAGGTATCTTCACCAAAAAGGACTGCAGCATCCACCCCCTTTACAACACAGTACAGTATCAGCAATGCATCTACCTACTGTGGGAGTAGAACCCACAGCCTTCTGCATCAAAACCAAGTACACTACCTGTTGTGCTATTAACAATGCAAACAGACTCAGCATAAGCAACACTAAACTTTTGTCCCCCTGCAGCTCTCAGCTTCTTGTAAAATCTACTTGACACTCAACTGTATCTTTGAACTTTGCAGCACAAGAGATCTGGAAAAAGCCAAAATTTATTGGTGGGGGGGACAAAAGCCCCAAAACTAGGGACACATTTTAAACATTGCATGTATAATGTTGAAAAGTTGCTAGAATAAAATGCTGTACTAACACCATACATTTCATTGCCAAGTATGGAACCCAGGACCCTGTGCAAAACAGTCAGAGCAACATACCACTACATCAAATCACCGGTTTTATGAAAGAGAGGAAGACTGAAACTTAAATGGCTACCATTTAGTGAATTCAGTTGTCACCATAGCTCTCAGTCTCTTATCACAAAACACCTGAACAAAGCCAATAATGGGGGAATACAGCCCCCAAACATATTCAGTGAATTTAGTTCTCACCATAGCTCTCAACCTGTTAGCAAAAAACACGTAGACAAGACAAAGCCAGTAATGGGGGAATACAGCCTCCAATCATATTAATTGAATTCAGTTCTCACCATAGCTCTCAACCTTAGCAGAAAAAACCTGGATGAAGCCAATAATGGGGGAATACAGTCCCAAAAATAGGGAAAAATTTCAAATATCCATCTTATCAACTTCAAAAATTGCTAGAATAAAAGGTTTTGTGTTACCATGTACTTTCTGAAGAATATGAAGTCTGCAATTCAAATGCTTGTCATTTTTATTTAACATTTGTTAACCAGGAAAGTCTGACTTGGAACAAAAGCCTATTTTCAGCAAAGGCCCAAGGAGAAACGCTACAGACACATGTCTTTGTAAGATGGGAGGACACCAGAGCAAACCCCACACAAACACAGAGAGGACATGCAGACTCCACACAGAAGGCACCCCAGCCAAGAATCAAACCAGATAACCTGTAGCTGTCAGGCAATAATGCTACCAGTGCACCATTGCACCACTGACTGTGTTAAACAAAAATACAGAAATCAGATTTTATGAGGAACAGAACAAATATGAGGCAAAAATCTGCAAATCTTTTTTACAAATAGTGGTAGGTAGGGAATTCAGGCTCTTGCCACTTGGGCCCAAGGTACAGGGTTCAAGCCTTATTCTCTAACTACCACCATGTAGCAACTGGGGCATTTTACACACCACACACACACCTCTCCCTACCTGTTAATCCGCTAACAGACATCATCCATTCAAGCTACTCCACACTCTCTCTACCTGTTAATCATCCATTTGAGCTCCTCCATAAGTCCCTTGCAGCAGCTAAAAGCCTGTGACAATCCATCCAAATAGAAAGCCCGTGACAAGGAGCTGTACAATCCAGCAAGCAGGTCCTTCCCCTTCCATGCTGTGATGCTCCTTCATGCGAGAGCACCAGCCTGCAGACATTGCAGTCCGATCCCCTTCCTGTCTAGGCAGTTGTAACTGCATAGACTTCTGGGGAATTTGCAAATTCAGTGTTGTCTTCCCAATCTGGACTGCTGGTGAGACAGTCTGGATTCTGTGAGCATGCTCCAGACTGGTTCACCAGCAGTCCGGATAGTGAGAAATGCCGCGAAAGCGCATATGCGATGGTCCGTGTTAGAGTGTGCTCAACAATATACTAAGGTTGAAAGTAATTTTGCTGCAATTATGCAACATAAATAATGTATAAGATAAAGCTTGCTTAAATGTAGAAATAGAGTTTAGTAATATGTAATCAGCATCCATACTAAATTACCATGGCTTGGAAAAGGAATCTGCTGAATGGACATTTTTCCCCTTACAGACTCAAAACAGGATGTATGCAAGAGCAAAAATACAAAATCTGCTTTTAAAGAATGGACACTTTTCCCTTACAGACTCAAAACAGGATGTATGCAAGAGCAAAAATACAAAATCTGCTTTTAAAGAATGGACATTTTTCCATTACAGACTCAAAACAGGATGTATGCAAGAACAAAAATGCAAAATCTGCTTTTAAAGAACAATGACATGTTATTCTGCATGGAAAAACAGGATGGCACAAGAACAGATGTTTTTTATACAAAGATCCAAATAAAATACAGGATGTTCACACTGTCAGAAAAGCTGATCTCTGACAATGTGTTTTCTCAAAAATATGTTTTTCTTCATAAAAAACAGGATATGCTTATCAGCATTGACATAAGAACACATGTTTCTATACACAGATTCAAATAGAATACAGGACAATGTGTTTCCTCAAAAATATGTTTTCTACATGGACATCAGGACACTGTTACAGGATATTCACACTGTCAGAAAAGCTGGTCTCTTACAAGACATTGTTAAACAAGGAAGTTTAGTATTGTTTCTACAGGATAAGCAATTCTCCAAAATATGTTTATGCATGACTAAAAAGAGTATATAAAGAGCTGTATAAATCCAGTTGTTTAGGGGTATGGTAGGAACACATTTGGTGTTCTGAGGTAAATGTTATATCTCTCACATCATCTGTACTATATGAGAAGTAAAGTTGGAACAGTACTTTTAAGCTGTAATGTGTTTCCGTTTGGTTTATTATAAAAAGTTATTTGTTACTGCTCTCTAAAGTTGATGCTGCAAAGTATATTCTCTCATCAGTGTATATTCTGCAAGTTTCTGTATGCAACAGACTGTGAATGCAAATATAACTAGACTTTGAATTTTAGCAGAATCCAGCCAGCAAGACTGAGTGTCTTAAGAACACTTCAAATCCATCACACCAAGCAGTAAGCAGCTCCATGTAATTTTTTCGGGACTCCGTTAATTTTCTTTTCTTTTCGTTTTTGTTTTATTTCTGTTTATTTTTACATTTTCACAACTGGGGGGGGCTGCAGTCCTGTAGTCCAATAACATGAGCCGCCCCTGGTTTTTAGCCAGTCCCTGTGCCTTTACATAACATCAGGAATTCTCGCCCCGGTACTTGGCTTATTTTACAATATTTCTGGGCAGGTCCAAGACGACCTTTGTGTAGGACATCAGCACAAACAGATATGTAAAGTTTCTTACAATGAAAATCATCCTGTATCAGTCAGTATTCTTGCTGCCTGCAGAACAAATAACTGAGATTAATCTCTGCACATTTGACTTGTACAACTTTCCTGGTCCTTCCATATTGTTGTGCTTAGCACTAATATAAGTATATAGACATTGTGGATAGTTTTTCAGGTTTGAGTGTGAAACGTTAGACAACACTTTTGCCTAACTTATTTAAAGTGCAACAGACAAAAGTAATAATAAATTAACAGTGAAACACTGGGTATTCATTAGTGGCTCATGTAATCCCCATTCAGTGGGAGGAAACAATGATGGGTATACACGCCCTTGCAATTTCTCCTACAGGGAGTAGAGTCATTCATTATTTTTATTTCACTTATTTTATAGGTGTGACATCAGTGTCATTGTTCAGTTATTCTTGCAATGTCATTTTCTAGACTGCAGTGCATTTATTTGGATCCCATTTTATCAAGACCCAATAAATCTAACCTGATACAAGGAATGGGCTTGAAACTACACAAATATGTTGTGTGGGTAATGAACCTTCCACACTTATATGCAGAGGAATTTATTCTCTGCATCTCCTTAATTAATGTAAACAGTTCTAAGGTCGCACAGATTCAGACTAGGTTATAAACCCTGTAGTTTCATGGCTATTCACTGGATTATGCTTGAGTTATCTAGTTACCAGGAAACATGACTAAATGACTTCAACAAATATTCAGTTTTCTAATATGCAGCTGTGGTGTGTACTTCATATTTCCTTGCTTTTATCCTTATTGTTTCCTTTAACTTCCCAATATAAAGTCATATATTTTAACTGCAGCAGGGGAAAAATTGTAACTTGTCATGATGTTTGTGTCAAAGGTAAGACTTGAACAGTTTCATAGGAGGTTACTAGGCTAATGGCCCTAGGGCCTTAACAAACCTAGCCATGTAATACCCTTGTTCCCTAGTTTAGCATGGTTAGAAAGTCATTGTTAGCAGAGCGGATCAGTGATTAGCATTGACTGCCCATGTCCATGAGAGACATAAGTGCCACTGCTAGGGTGAATTTACGGTCTCCTATCCAACTATCAAGGGTGCACTTAAATAGGGTCATTGAGGAACTCAGCTTCACCTGAAGTGAGAATTTACTCCAGAGAAGTGACAATCTCTGGGACACATATCTGTCTCTCTAACAAGTTCTGTTTATGTCACAGGCTCGGTTGAGATCCCTGGAGTGAGGGACTCTTGTCTCTGGCCTAAATGCATTAATAAGGACTGGAATGCTTGTATGTGATAAGGAGTAATTTGCAAACCTCCCATGATGTCTTCATCAAGGAAGGCTAGAAATACAAACCCTGTAGTATAACAGTGGTACAATCTGATTCCAGATTAGAAGGAGGTTATTTCAAATCATGAGGGTTAATTTTCAGAAGTTTTAGTTCCCATATAAACATTCCTTATATGGCCTAGCATTGAATATAATGCTGCTTTTGACATTTACCTTTGTAAGTATATTACACAACTTGGAAGACCTCAAAGATCTGTAACTAAAAAGACCACTGTTACACTGGCAGCTCTCTTTTTGTGCTTAGTATTCTTCTGTCTCCTTTGCAGTGCCCTTTACCCTACTTTTCAAGCCTCAAAAGACCCTTCTCTATTTAAAACCCTGCACCTCCACAGAACCAGTGGATCCTCAAGCACCCATACCAAGGATATCAACCTACAGAAAAAAATAAAGAGGACTCATTGGTGGGATAGGTCCCTTACCTATATGCCTGTGGATCAAGCTCAATGTACATATCAAACAAAGCAGTACTCTGGCCTCTTTTATATTTGACTCCCTTTGATTATCATACTTAGCTGTTTCAGATGAATGGGGTGAACTGAACACTTCTGCATTACACAGTAATTTGGCTACACTCTAAGCAGTCTTGGTGATGGTTTGCCAAATATCAACTTATGAATGAGTGAACTTAATAGTTACCACAGGCGACTTGCACAGGACTTCAGGATGCACTGTCACTTGTGTCACCTGTGACATAATGCCTTAAATGACAACACTATCCCTTTAATCAGAAGCTCAGTGGTAACCATCCCTGCACTTTGTTGAGAAGCATAGGCTCTGGTAAGTTATGGATTATCTGCCAAGGAATATGACTATAGTCAAAGCAGCAGAGAGCAAACAGTAGGCCCCTTTCAAAACACATAGTATGTAACTTTAATGTTGTTCTTTTCTTAAGAGTGGCATCATGACGAAGTGAAGGAAACTCTTTAGTAAGTGTGATGTGTGTTTTACAAGAAAATAAGTGCATGTATAAAATAGACACCTTTAAGTATTTGCAGGATGGAGTGCATCAGAAAATATGTTTACATTAATTTTGTTGCTTAACAGAGAGAAGAAAATGAAGGCCATACATGTAAAAGTGATTGTCAGCTGCACTGACCATATTTCAGAGTGGATAACAAGTTAGTTGATTGGAAATGACAGACTTTTATCTCCCAAATGAAATGCAGTGCAGTTCAGTTAGAAGGTGAGGCATTGCTATTGCGTACTCTACATGCTTTATCACAATGACACTACAGTCTGTTTCCCTTCAATGATAGTCTTCCCATTTATTTTTCACTGCATAAATAATCAGTGATGTTTTGCAACATCCTTTTCTCCAGTGTATGATGAAAATACATGTTTTCAGGCTAATCTGTCTCATCTACTTCGCAGTTTCTATGCACATGGCATACAATATGATATTTTGAGTGTGACTGTTTACTTTCAAACTTTTAAATCTTTTTTGGTGCCTCTTTGACAATCTGATCCTTGAAAATTGTGTCTTTCTCTTCTTTAAACTTTTCCAGTATGAC
The DNA here is from genome assembly GCF_019279795.1 of Protopterus annectens. Classification (NCBI taxonomy): domain Eukaryota; kingdom Metazoa; phylum Chordata; order Ceratodontiformes; family Protopteridae; genus Protopterus; species Protopterus annectens. The sequence goes on along the minus strand of NC_056727.1, from coordinate 210,577,638 downwards.
TAAGTCCAAATATAAAACATTTCTCATTTTTATGTTGTTTTGCAGTCATATTGATGACTTCTACCACCTCCGGTAAATGGCTTTAGCCATATTTGCAGGGAGGATATGAATGCTTGTCTAAGAGGAAGGGTACAGAACAGATCTCTTGTCGATCTTTGGCAGAGATCAGGGCTTAGAGAGATCAGTCTGTGCATGTGTGTTTGTCATAGAGGTGTGACCACCCTAGGTCCTGTCCTCACAGGCCACACTTCATTACCTGCCCAGCTTAATGTGAAAACTGCATCAGCATATTGAGAAGTGGGGAGTTGATAGGGCTAGTTATGAACTGTTATCTGGCTACCACACAAATGAAGACTTCTGGTTACATGTATTTTGCCCCCTTATGGGATCCATTGCTCCCAGGTCTTACTTATGTTGACTGAAAGTTCAGCTTTCCAAGAAGTTGGTGGTGGGCTCCCAGCACAAGGGTTATGTCAGGAGCAGTCTTGAAAGGAGTAGTCATATGGGCATTGTAATCTGTGAGAGCAGCAAGAGAGTTAAGCAGGGCCTGGGGGATGATGGGGAAATTAAATAAAATGTTTTTTTTCTACTCATGAAGCATTTCCTGACTACAAAATGTGCATTACCTTTAAAACGTAATTTTTGATCCACAGCTAATACTGTTTCTTGACATATGAATATCTTGATGCAAACTACACATGAGGAAAGGGAAAATGGCTTGAAGGCGACACACATTGTACTGGTCATTTTATAACCTCTGGATAGCAAAATTTTTTTTTACTCAGAGGCCTATTGCAGTGCTTAGTGTAGACATTGTACTGGAAGTGATTTGTAAGAGTTCTTTTGGAAGATACCATCAAGACAAACAGGTCCAGAAAGTTTAGGCTTTAAAGCAGTTTATGGACCACGTTTAGACGAACCAGTCTTTGGTTAAATTGATGGCTCCGATTCATGCTGAAATATGACCTGGTCTGTCAGGAGTATTTTCCATAATCTTTGCTCCCATAAGATGCTATGTCAGATGTATAGTCTAGGAAAGACATAAAATTTCAGACAAATAGATGTCTTAAACTGATTTGCATGGCCTTGTTATGGGTACTGTGAGGAGCATTTTACCTGCCACAAAAAACTGAGAGGAAATTTTAATTTACACTTGAGAGCTGCTTTTGCTGTACTTTTACATTAAGAGTTTCCAGGGCCAGACATTTTGTGGCAGAAACTTTTTACCTGGGCTTTCTGAGTTGGGAAGCATAGGAGGAAGCTCAAAGTGTGGTTGCTTGTTGGCTTGAGGCCTTAGGAGTCAGTCTACAAGCTTTTTTCTCTACTATAAATCAGACAAATTGCAAGGCTGTTTGCTCACTTATAGAGAACTCTTTAACACCTTTCCAGTGTTTCAACTGCATCTAGAGCTATTGATGCTAAGATAAGAATATTTTCTTGATTAACAGCACTTGTACTTCTTTATACAGTGATCACTACTGTCTGAGGATTTTTAAACTATTTATTTAATTTTGTGGCAAACATACTAATTTCTGTGTTTGTTAGCTTTTCTACTCTGTGTACCTCCAAATCTCTTTGCAGAAGGGATAATTAGCAAGGGACTTAGTTATTTGGTAGTTGTTTAATCTGCACTTGAGAAATGCTTTTTCTGTGCTTTTACATCAAGACATTCCAGGATCAGACATAATGTGGCAGAAGATTTTTACCTGGTCTCTGAGTTGGGAAGCACTGCAGGAAGCTCAAAGTGTGGTTATTTATTGGCTAGAAGACATAGGAGTCCGTTTTCAACCTTTTTTTCCTCCGCTGAGTGGACCACTGGGCAGTGGCTGTTCATAGCTCCCTATATAGGCACAAATGCCTAGACAATAAAATGTATCTATAAAGTTAGGATTAGATCTGAAAACTGTTAACCGGTGTGGCATTGTGGATATATGTATAAGCTTAGAAAAACTCACCAGACTCTGCTACACTTTGCTGTGAAGGAAAGGTTAATTTTCTTTTTATTTGTTGTATTTTGTATTACTTTATTGCCTTTTTATATTTTGAATACTGTGATTTGTTTTCTTTACCTTGTGTTTTACTTGTATTCTGCTTTTAACTGCATGTTAAAACTTCAAAAGAAACCACAGCTCTGTCTCTTGAGTCAGGCAGAAATTAGAACTGATCAATTAAGGACTCATACATAAGATAGAAGAGGTCACTTAAGGTTAATCATTTGTGAACTGAGGGGGTGGAGCTAGGAACTAAACCTTCTATTTAAGGGTTAAAATAAAACATTTCAGAGCTTTACTAAAAAAGTTCACCAGACTCTGCTACACTTTGTTGTGAAGGAAAGGTTATTTTGCTTTTTATTTGTTGTATTTTGTATTACTTTATTGCCTTTTTATATTTTGAATACTGTGATTTGTTTTCTTTACCTTGTGTTTTACTTGTATTCTGCTTTTAACTGCATATTAAAACTTCAAAAGAGACCACAGCTCTATCTCTTGTGAGTCTGGCAGAAAATTTTTCCCCACCCACCTACCCGGTTACTGTTGTGTTCTTAAATACTACTGCCTTTCTAGTTGCCTGCCTCTTATGTTAATTTGACCATATATCTCATTTCCTCTCTGCTTTCATTAGCTTGTGTTAGTAAGCACAAAATTATCATTTTGTGAAATCACTCCCCTTCAACTATTTAAATTTTTTGGCCATCCTACTGTATTCCATAGTACCAGAATACAAAAGTGACCACCCCCTTTCAATCTATCTTGCTGTTTTAAAAATAGTGACTCTCTACTAAAACTTATCTTTTTAGACAGGTAAAACTTAAGCTACCTACTTTCACATCTAACTTATCTAATGCACACTGCAGTGTTTAGGATAAATCATTTTTTATCTTACCTTTAAGCATCCCTGTGACTAGCACTTGCTCTAATACCTGCTGGAAAGCACTAGGATGCCTTAAACTGATACAAGCACTCAACTCTCCTTGTTAATAAGGAGAAATTAATTCTAGGCAGTAAACAGCCTATAATTGCAAAGTACCTTGCTAAGGCAAGGGAAAACAGCCCCTGTACTTTACAAGAAAAGCACTAAACCAGGCATGTCCAAGGGTCAGTTTCCAGTGATTTTTTTCCTGTCCACCTGGTGAATCTGGGCACACTGGGGCAATGCAGCAATTACCTCATGTACACAGACAACCCTGTCCTCCTACCACCCAGCACTACAACCTGTGAGAGATGCACTTACATAGCCAAACTGGAAGCAAAGCTCTCTCCACCCAAGATTGTGCTAGACAGTCAGTAGGAGAAGGTTAACACCCACACTACACATCAAGCGGCACATAGCCCTTCTAAACCCACACCACCAACACCCACACATAGCAACATTAAATCCACATATGTGGAGGCCCTTAACTGTAACCTGCCCAAGCAACAAGGACCTCCAAAGTTAAAATGCAAACACCAATCACAACCAAAGTGTCACATAGCTCAAAACACCAGTGTGGCACCCAGCAACAGCCCCTAAGGCAAGACAACGTACCTAACACTTTAGTCGTAGGTGACTCTATAGTCAGGCACATTGATGTCCCACTCAACAGGCTGAACAAGGAGAAAATTACAGTCAGCTGCTTGTCGGGTGCCAGGATTCGCCACATAATGCATGCACTCAAGTCACTCCACAACAAGTACAAATATGACTCTGTCATTGTCCATGTTGGAGTGAATGACTTGAGACGTACCTCCCTGGACTACATGAAAGGAGACATGGAAGAGCTCTCAGATTATGTGGCTCAGGCAGGTATGACCCTAGCCCTGAGTAGCATCCTGCCTTCACCCAGAATGATACCACAATATAAGGACAAAATGATTGACTTCAACAATTGGCTAAGCTTCTGGTGTCATTCAAAGGGGATCTAGTATCTGTCTGCTTGGGACGACATGATTGACAGACCATGAAGCTTTGCCAGGGATGGCCTGCACCTATCGCCCCTGGGATTCAGGTTACTGGCTAAGGCTCTTGCCACACCTATAGTGCCTTTTTTAGGCAAAGTTCAAAGGACAAAACCACCACTGTAACAGGTACAAGCATACAAATTCTGAAGGTAATGCTATTCAATGCTAGAAGTCTAAACCTCAAAATGCACTCCTAAAAATGCAGAACATTGATATCTGTGCAGTAACTGAGACCTGGTTCAAGGCTCCAGAGAGCACCCCTGCAATACCAGGCTACAACTCTTACCACACTTTTCTGCCACCAAACCAGGACCGAAACACTAAAGGTGGAGGAGTGTTCATATTCACCAAGGATATTCAAACCACCAGGCTAGTTGCCCAACACAATGCATCTGAAATTCTCCAGATGCAACTAACACTAGGTAAGACTGCAATCCAAATTGTAGCTTGTTATACATCCCCCACCATGCCCCAGGATTTTCACTACACCTTTCTAAAGATATTGGAAAATATTAAGATACAACCAAACACCCTAATACTGGGTGATTTCAACTACCCTGCCATTAACTGGGAAAACTACTCATGTACCAACACCTTTGCCCAACGGTTCTTGGAATTCATAAATTCCAATGCTCTGGATCAACTAATCCATAGTCCCACCAGGGGCTCCAGTATCCTAGACCTGGTCATTACCAACATGGGAAATCAATGCACCACACCTATGCTCACCCCCTCGTTGGTCAGGTCTGACCATAAGCTACTAACCCTTAAAATCCACATCCCACCCCCCACCCCTCAGTAAGGAAACCTCCATAAAAAACTTCTCCAAAGCCAACTTCATGCTACTCAAGTCAGAAGCGACAAACTTCATGACGCCCTTCCAGACGGGAACTAAAAGTTTGACTGCTGAGTCCTACACTAAGGCACTGTACGAGCACATCCACTCATGCATGAATCGTGCCGTCACAGATAGAACCAAGATGGTCTCCTCCAAAAAAAGTAAGCCAATCTGGTGGTCCCCTGCCATAAACAAACTTTACAACAAAAGGAAGAAACTGTTGCAGAAAAGAGGAAAATCCCAGGATGCAAAAAACTCCCTTACCAGCCTCAGTAAGAAGCTCAGATCCCTCATAAAATCTTCCAAAGCTAGTTATGAAAATAAAATTGCCAAAGATTCCAAAGACAACCACAAGGCATTCTATAACTATGTCAAGAATCTAAATGGCAATGCTCAGATCTGCTCTGAGCTACAACAGAATGGCATTAAATATACTGATCCCAAGGATATTGCCAATATCCTGGCAGATCAATTCAGTGCCAACTTCACCCTCCTCTCACCCCCTAAACAGCCCATCTCAATACCGGAAGATTGCCAAATTCAGGTAACAGCCATGCAGGTAAAAAATGCACTCTCCAAAGCTAAGAATACAGCATCCATGGGACCAGATGACATCCCAGGATGTGTATTACATGAACTGCAAAATGAACTGGCACCTCACGTAAGTGTCATGTTTAATCATAGCCTCACCTCAGGCTTTGTGCCCACTGAGTGGCGCACAGCTACAGTTATCCCACTCCACAAGGGAGGATCCACCTTGGATCCCGTGAACTACCACCCCATCAGTCTGATTAGCCTGATCTGCAAAGCCATAGAACATATGTATCATGGAACTTATAAACAAAGACACTGGCAACCTTCAAACATTGGACCCCACCCAGACTGGGTTCGTGATGGGCCACTCTTGTCTCCTGAATCTGATTGACTTCTTCGAATCAGTCTCCAGAGCCGTGGATGAGGGTAAGGCAGTCCACACAGCCTATCTGGACCTCTCCAAGGCCTTTGACACCATCCCCTACTTTGGAATCATAGATAGACTTACTAAGCTGGGCATTAATCCTTACATCACTCGATGGGTTGCCAACTGGCTTACTGACAGAACTCACACTGTAAAAGTAGCCAACTCCAAATCCAGCTCCAGACAAGTGACAAGTGGAGTAGCTCAGGGTTCACTCCTGGACCGCTCTTGTTTGGCATCTACTTCTCTAAAGTCAGGCCAACACTAAGGGACTCTGGCTAACAAAGTTCGCAGATGGCTGCAAACTGAGAGCCATTATTGAATCCCCAAATGATGTGGATACTCTACAAAAGGGCCTTAGAGAAACAGATGCTTGGTGCCAGAGCCATGGGATCAAGCTCAATGGCAAAAAATGTATAGTTATCCCCTTTGGGAAAAAAACATGTACCCATGATTTACCACATAGGTGGCAGTACACAAAACACTGAAAGTGTGATAAGAGACATAGGGACACAGGTGGACAGTGGTCTCACCTTCGATAACCACATCGCCACAACAGTCAGGAAATCCTTCTATGTGACACACCTAATCACTAAGGGCTTTTCATCCAGGAAAAAGGAGGTCATTGTCCCACTGTACTCATCCCTCATTAGACCCATTATAGAATACAACTCCCCATTTGGTATGTACCTCTCAAGACATCTGCAACAACTGGAAAGGCTGCAGAAATACCTCACTAAAAGAATTACAGGCCTAAAGGAGATACTCTACGATGACCACCTTAAAAAACTCCAGCTATATTGTCTAGTCAGAGGCGATCTCTGCTTAACATACAAGGCTATGTCAAACCCAGAGCTGTTGGACATGCTACACTTAAAGAAATCCCAATCCCTCAGAGCCACACGCTCCAGGGATCTAAACCTTGTCATCACAATAAACAAAACATGCTGGAGGGATATGTTCTTGACCCAGAGACTCCCCAGACTCTGGAATAGACTGCCCATACATGTCAAGCAGAGCGCCTCTTTGACTCTCTTCAAAAGGAACCTTGATGATTGGATGAGAGAAAGGAAATTCACCCCGGGGATCACATCAGTCGCCCTGCTAGACAGGGGTCCAGGGAAGTAAATAGTGTGGGAAGAAATAGCCAGGGAATCGTTATGGCTAGGCTTGTATAGGCCCTAGGGCCGATAGCCTAGTTCCAATCTATGAACCTAGAGCAGCTAGCTTGGGCATCAAATAGCACTACTATATACTAGCATTATATAACATCTTGCCCTTAATCCCAGAAACTCCCCTAGGAGACTACTGTTTAAACCCAATCCTTAATCCTAAACAGCGACTATATTACAGAACCAGACAACAAGGATATGCAATTTTTAAATGTCTCTTGTGGCCAGCTTCGTAGATTTGGGCATCCTAAGGCAATGTAACAATTGTCTCTTATTCTCAGACATCAGTTAATTATTAAAGAAAATAACATGGCGTGTAAGAGATGTAAATACACAACTTCTTGTAGGCAAAAATATTGCATACAAATGAAGTTGTCAGGACTACCCACACTACATCCCTTAGAAAACCATTCACTGTGTAGATTGTTTTATGTTGAGGCAATTAAAAGCAATATCCCCAAATCTTAAGACCTCCAAAGCCACCTAATGGCACCACTGTTCCTCAGCAATCACTAAAGCACACACCAAAAGAATAACCAAACATTTCACAAAAGCCTACACTTAATGGTCCCCCAGGTGCAAAGCCCAAACATCAAGCATACTCTTTACCTAATACTCTTGTCACTGGGGACTCCATTGTGTGATGCACAGATGCCCCACTCACCAGGTTAGACAAGGAGAATATAACAGCTGCCTACATACCTCTCAACCTCTTAGAGCAGAAATCTGGACAAAGCCATAAGGAAAAGTCAAACAAAGGCCCCACAATAGGGACAATTTTTAAATATAAAGTTGATAGAATAGCAGGTTTTGCATTAGCACGAAGTTTTTTGAAAGGTATAAAGTCTGAAACTCAAATGTCTGTTATTTTATAACTTTAATCATTAATGATTTGCCACTAATTTGCCAGAAAACCACAAATTTATGAAAATTGGACCAAAAGTATGAGGCAAAAATCTAGACATTCTGCAAAAATCTGTACAACTGAGAGGTATGGTTGCCTATCTGGAGTCAGGATCTGCAATATCATGCACATACTCAAGTTACTGCAGCCCAGGTACCAATATGATTCTAACATAGTCTATGTGGGTGTAAATGACTTGAGACATACCTCACTGAACTATATGAAAAGAAACATAACGGATCTCTTGGAATATGTGTCACAGATAAGTATGAGCCTTGCACTGAGCAGCATTCTACCTTCACCAAGGATGATTCCACAGTATAAGCATAACATGAGTGATTTTAATAACTGGTTTATTTTCTGGTGTCACTCCATGAGGATTCTGTATCTGTAAACTTAGAACATGGTAAAAAAACACATTCCTTTGCTAAGGGTGGTTTGCACCTATCCCCCCAGGCTTTTGGATATTAACTAAAAGTTTGCCTAAAAATGCTCTAAGAGGGTGGGTAATGTGAAAAAGACAGAACTACCAACATTGTGAAAAAATTCTATAAACAACCTTCTGGTGTTACTGCTCAATGTTCAGAGCCTAAACAAAAAACTCCACACCCTTCACGCCCTCCTCACTATTGAAAATGTAGACATCTGTGCCATGACCAAGACTTGGCTTAAAGCCATAGAAAGTCCTCTAGAAGTACAAGGCTACAGTGACCTCCACACATTTGGACCAACAACAACACAGATTGGGGCCAGAGATGGAGGTGTCTCCATCTATGTTAACAATAAACATACCTCCAGGTTGGTTAAAGAGGATGATACCATGGAGCTCATCTATATGCAAGTCACCATAGATAAGGCCCCTCACCATGTTGTGGCTAGCTACAGGTCACTATCTATGCCCCTGGAGTCTCATTACTCTTACCTAATCCTTTTAGAGACAATCACCATCCAACCGATGACCCTATTAATGAGTGACGTAACTACCCTTCTGTAGACTGGGAAATGCACACTGCCTCAAACTTACAAACCCAATGCTTCCTAGACTTTATTAATGCAAACACCATGAAACAGACAGCACACACTCCAGCCAAAGGATCAAAACATACTGAATCTGGTACTCCCCAATATGGGCAAGCATGGGCACCCTTACTACTCAAAGTTGTCTCATTTGAAGTAAAAATCAACCCAGAAAGTCCAGCTAAACCAGTAACAGTTAGGAACTATTTAATGGCAAACTACATCCTATTGAGTGACAGCTTGCCAAATTTCAAGGCTCCCCCCAACCCCAAGACCACAGCTACCTATGTAGAATTATTCACGGACAAACCTGTGAATGGTTGCATAGAAGCTAATGCACCCACAAGACCAAAACCCAAAACCTACACTAAAAACAAACCCCACTGGTGGAATCCTCACCTAAACAGGTTATATAACAAAAGGAGAAAACTCATGGGCAAAAATCAGGAAAAGGAACTTCCTTAATGATAAGTGCTCTCTTTTGCAACTAAACAAGTAACTAAGAGGTCTAAGTCCAACAAGGCCAACTATGAGGATAGGATAGCCTTGCAATCTAAGGACAATCATAAGGCCTTCATCAACTACATATGGAACCTTAGAGGTAACGCTAACAGTGTGCTTAACTGGTGGTGAATGGTACCAGCTACACTGATCAGGATGACGTAGCAAATGTATTGGCTGATAAACTCAGCTCAGACTTCACCCACCACTCCTCCCCAGCTGCACCAGGTGAAATCCCCTCCAACATATTTCCCCAACTAACTGCAGGAACCAGGTGCTGGAAGCACCCACTAAAGCCAAAAACACTGCCTCCATGGGTCCCAGCTGCATCCCCAGTTGCCTCCCGAATAATCTAAAACAGGACCTGTCAGAATCACTTGAGGCACTCTTCAACTACAGCCTTAAAACAGGCTCTGTTCCAAGTGAATGGAGGACTGCAACAGTCATTCCCCTCCACAAAGACTGACCATCAACTAACCTCAGGAACTACAGACCCATTAATCTAGCAAGGCTAATATGCAAAGCCATGGAACAAATTATAGAAAGGATACTGGACCCATCCAATAAAGAAAGAGAGCCCTTAGGCTTTGTTAAGGAAAGGTCATGCCTACGTCACCAAGTAGACTTCATGGAGAGGGTCACCAAGGCAATGGATGAGGGTAAAATCGTGCATACTGCATATCTTGACCTGGCTAAGGCATTTGATACAGGATCGGTGAGACCACCCCCACCAAGAGACCGGGCACCAGTGGAGTACCCATGACTCTCTGCTGGGCACACTCTTGTTTGGCATGTACTACTCAGAAGTCAAGGTTAATATTAAAGGCCTCTGGCTCACCAAGGTCACAGATGACTGTAAATTGGGAGCTATTATAGATTCCCTCCAAAACACGAACATCTTGCAAGTGGATTTAATATAGACAAATGACTGGTGCCAATGCCATGGCCTAAAACTCAATGCCAAAAAATGCATTATAATGCTCTTTGGGAAACTGCCAACTCAAGTTATTTACTCCATTGATAAAACACTCCTAAGAGTTGACCTAGTAGTAAGGCATCTGTGAATATATGTAGAGAGTAGTCTGGACTTTGACCAACATGTAGCTAAGATAATAAGAAAATCATTCTATGTCACCCAACTTATAGGTAATGGTATGGCATCCAGGTCCAAGGAAGTTATAATACCACTGTACTTGGCCCTTATCAGACCTATCATTGAATACAATGCCCCCTTTGGCATGTATATAACCAGACACTTGCGACAGTTGGAATGCCCACAAAGGTTTCTCACCAGGAGAATTCAGGGCTGGAATACCCTGTCCTACACTGATCACCTAAAGGTTCTGTTTCTGCATGCAGTCGTCTATAGGCTTCTGAGAGGGGCATCTTTTCCTGACTTACAGGGCTTTCTCAGACCTAGACCTGAAGGATCTATTCCACATACACAAAACAAACAGCACCAGAAACACTAGATCCAGGGATCTGAACTTTGTTTGTGACATAAACTGAATGTGCTGGAGACACAGATGTGCTCCAAAGGATTCCTACACTATGGAACAGGCTCCCTATCCATGTAAAACAGAATTCATTCTTGACCCTACTCAAAGAAAACCTTGACAATTGGTTAAGAAATTGTAATTTACCCCCATTCTGGTTTCCATGTCCCATATGGCTAGAGGCCGTCAGTAAGAAAAGTGTTATCATAACACCCCCCTACAAATCCTTATCTGCCTACTAACATGCCATAGTATGACACTTGGGAGCCAAATGTTTTGGAGTGTCTGACTAGGCTTTTAAGGGCCCCATTGGTCATTAGCTTAGTAACTACCTATGAACCTAGAACAAGTAATATACAATAAATACTAGCACAATTATTATTCTGTCATCTGGCACATGTTTTACTGGGTACATTAATTGGTCTGTCACAACTCCTGTGATATCTTACCTCCCTTAGAATAATCATTTTGATAATTTGTCTGCTTTGGACTAGCTCAGGTTGCATAAATACCATTCCACTTTGATGCCACTTCCATAACTTGACCCGAGTCTCTTTACTTTGAATGGTTTTTGCCATTCTGTCTTACACATTTGACATTGTATGTCTCATACATATTTATTCACATCTTAGTGTGATTTGGTTTTATTCCCATTTTGTGGGAAGCTGCAGTCAAA